>NC_065519.1:27417077-27424715 GCF_006386435.1 Epinephelus moara | reverse complement strand
GTTCAGCAGTTATGAGCCGTCACGTGTTTTTAGAATCCATCGAGGAGAGAAGTAATCCATCAGGGAAACACTTCAGAAACATTATAAAGTGATAGTTGTATGTTTTATCCACTTATTTCTCAAATACCTAAATAATTATTTACTGTTTTGGAAGCGGCGCTTGTTAGACGGTGGCAGCCATGTTGATTCTGTCGTCCAATCACAAATTATATAGCTGAACCAATGACCGTTGCGAAATAGCGGAGGCGATCTTCAGAGAGTAAATAATAGTTATCTGTAGTTTACCGAACTAATGACTGATGTGTTTATCTAAAACCCACGATCCGACTAGCATATTACTTTGTCCACCCAGATCCGAACCCGGGAAAAAATGTTTTTTTAAAAACCACCTGCAAATCAGCTGTTTTTGCGGGTACCCATTGGGTACCCGACCCAGTGCAGGACTCTGGTAGAAAGTGACAAAGCTACCAATGGGTATGGACTAGTGTTACATATTTGAGGTTTGCAGAGATGTACAATGCCAACATTTACTCTCTCAATTGGGTTGCCATGTTACAGATGCTACATCCATGCTTTTTTGAAGGCAGGACCAATGATGTTGGAGTTTCACAGAAAATATACTGTGCTTGAGATGCATATTAGAATAAACAGACATCTCCTCAGGCTACATTTAAACTCAGTGCTCCACAGAACCTAAATTTACTGAGACACTGGAAAATCCCCTTCCATCAGTAGTAGTTTTATTGCATCTCGCCTTGTTTTTGAATAAGAGTCACGCATGTTGACTTGTTTTATGGCTGCACTTACTGTACAAAATAGTCATTTTGGATAAGAGTATCTGTGAAGAGCCCAACTTGTAAACCATGAATCATTAACACTGCTGTATTTTGTACAAGAGAGGAGAATCTTGCCAGTGTGAGCAGCACTCGTTCACAGGCTGGCTTTCCATAAACCCACAGTGACACACACACATGCAGAGTTAGACTCTGAACACCCTGGGAAACAGTTGGATGTTTAATGTGCAATTGCTGTGAAAATGAAAACCCCCCAAAGTGGCTCTCATCAAACATTTACATTTGCAAGAGAGGATTAGCGACAGTGAGATTCCCGATGTGACTCTGATAGCGTCGTCCCTGACGCTGCAACAGGGCAACTTTGTTTGACACATCGATTCAGTCTTTGTCATCACAGGATTAATGCTTCATAGAGCAACTTCTCCAGAAAAAGAAAGCCAGCTATTCACGTGGTTTGACATATACATATATTACGGTGGCCGTGCAGAAGTGCAGAGATAAAATGATATATAATTGATGAAAATACATACTGCAGCAGTGATGATTCAGCAGACAGAAACTTGGCCAACATTGTCAATAGTGAGAAGGAGACTGGTATTAAAGGCATGAAGGTCAGCATACTCACCTCTGTTGAAAATGTTAGAACTGTCCTTCGCTAACATTCACACTGACCCATAAAGGGCGCTGTGAAAAAAGATGTAGAATATTTGCATATAGATTATAGCCTGAAATATGTCACGGCTGTACGGCATAATGTGATTGTCTATCTAATGCTTGATTCATCTGAAAAATTCTCTGATCTGGTGCCATGGCTGTTATTTGCCAGACTTTCCAAATGTGTCAAATTGACTCTAGGTTTCTCAATATTGTTTCTATTTTAACACCTCTCTCTGTCTCTCTCTCCTTCAATTTCACTCTTCTGAAATAATGGAGGTATTTGGGTCATGCTGTCAATAGAATAGCATCCCTCTGTCATGTAAGGACTTGCTGGGGAACATTATTAGCAAAAATAAAAGATGATCAGCATACAGCGAGGTCTTCATTGATTTGCCCATAGAGAGGACTACTCAGCGTGATAAATGAAGAAATATTACGCTTCGAACTGCAATATTGCCTGAGCGACAGCCATTTTAGAGGCATGATATAACCATTCCGACTTTTTATTTTAGACTAAACTATGTCGTTAAAAAAAATCCCAGCAGTAAATGCTCAGTAAAACGCAGAATACAAAGATGTATCCATCATCTTTTAAGCGTTTATGTCGCCAGAGAGCCAGAAGTGGGCAGGAAGACATAAAGTAGCATCTCCTGCCACATTCATCACCAGCTTGGTACTTGCGTCATGAGTCTCCTGGCCATGGCTGCTGGTGTCATCATGGAAGTCCACTGGAGGTTTGCAAATAATATCTAAATATATAACAAGTGGGCCAATGGGGGAGAGGAACCTGAATAAGGAATGTTGTTGTGGGGCTCTAGGCCCATTCAGGACAAAAGGGAAGGACTGATAAGGTGCTTTGGATTCCATTTTAAGTTAGTAGACACAGGAAAGTGTGTTATCTTTAGCCCCTCTGGTCCTGTCCTTACTCTGAAGCATCATGAGCTGCAGTCATCTCTAGCTCTGCACCAGTAAAATGTTACTTTATTCTTCTCACTATTGTCGCCCTTGAAAAGTCTCATCTCACACTCGGAGTGTGTGTTTTCCTGCAGGTTTCCCTCCTGTGAGTCTCAAGCTCCCATTGTTTGCAGAAACACACTAATACAGCTTACAGGAACAAACTGCTGCCTACTCAAATTATGTGCCATTTACAGCTCTGAGCTTTATTAGTGATCATTTGATGTGGCTATTCTTTTATCATCTGCAGTAAGTTTTAATAATGCAGAGGACTGCTGCACAGTGATGCTGGGAAAGGAAAAGGGCAGAGTGAAAAATCCATAGGTTCGGTATATTGTATGCAGCCGTTGTAGTCTACATAAAGAGTTAGAGTTAATAAATCTTTTGCAGAAGGACAATAGACAGCGCCTGCATATTTTATCAGCACTCAGGGCTTGTACGAAACACAATAAAGCAGTTCACACTGGGTTGGGATTTTATCATAACACATTTAGATGTGCTGCTCTGGTTCTGTTTCAGTACTTAAAATCCATCAGGGGTGAGAGATTACCAGAGGGTTTTTTTCCTATTCAATACGATAAGTTGCAGCTCCTTCTCACTCTGATGCGAGGGTGTTTTAAATGGAGCACTGGTTGACAAAGTACTGTTTTCTTAAAGCATTAATCAGGATTGTCTCATTATCTTATGACTAAGCTGTCTCCACGGACGATACAGCTTCATATGTCTGCACTGTTACGTAGTGGCAGTATTAAATATTGTGAACTAAGTAGGTAGGTAGGTAGGTGGGTGGGTGGCTGGATTTGTAGGTAGGCAGGTAGATAAGCAGAGACCTACTATAACTGTACTGCAACAGGGATTCACATATCCATACCATTCATGGAATCATTTAAGTATCCATACATTTGGCCATCCATACAGTCTGAGATGGACTGACGGTTTGGCATGGCATCTGCAGTGATGTGGGCGCTGTGCCGTATCATTGTGGTGAGGAGAGAGCTGAGCCAGAAGGCAAAGCTTTTGATTTACTGGTCCATCTATGTCCCAACCCTCACCCATGGTCATGAGCTTTGGGTAGTGACCAAAAGGAATGAGGTCGTTGATATAAGCGGCCGAAATGAGTTTCCTCAGAAGGGTGGCTGGGCTCAGCCTTAGAGATAGGGTAAGGAGCTCGGAAATTTGGAGGGAGCTGGGAGTAGAGCTGCTGCTCCTTCATGTCAAAAGGGGTCAGTTGAGGTGGTTCGGGTATCTGATCAGGATGCCTCCTGGACGCCTCCCGTTAGAGGTGTTCCGGACACGTCCAGCTGGTAGGAGGCCCTGGGCAGATCCAGAACATGGTGGAGGGATTACGTATCTCATCTGGCCTAAGAACGCCTCAGGGAGGGGCTGGAAGGCATTGCTGGTGAGAGGGATGACTGGAATACTTTGCTCAGCAACTTTGAAAATGGATGGATGGATGGATGGATGGATGGATGGATGGTATTTAGACATGCAGTCAGGCTAATAAGTTATTCTGTTATTCCAATAGCTATTTATACATTTGCTCAAAGCCACAAATGTTGACCTCAGGGTGGCACAAGAGGAAAAGTCAGAGCAACACCAAACCCAGCTGGTCAATTATTTGGTTAATTAATTTCTCTACAAAATTTCATGGCCATTCATTAAATAGTTGTTGAGATATCTGAGGGACTGTTGACATTGCCCCTCTACAGCTACTCATATGGCTAAAATTGTGAGGGAATATACAGTATGTTATGGTTGTTATACTATTCCAGCCTAATGATGGCTGAATTCAAGCACTGCAAGATCTGCAATGACCCATTACTGCCAATTGCTGCCAGAGACCATGTCAGCTAGTTGCTGTAATTTCATCTAATGAGCTGCAGCCATTCGTAAGACAAACCAGCAAGGTTAAATAATATCTTGACCCTTGCTATTCAACAGTTCAAACTGTTACCTTTCATTGTAAAGATTCAGAAGAAGAATAATTAAAACACAACCTGCAGCTGACAAATACCATAATGCAAAATTAGGTCAGGCAGAATAAGCAGTGCAGCCATGCAGCTAACAAGTAGCTACGCCATTATCTGCAACAAGAGCAGGGAGCATGCAGAGTGGAGTTGCACATGTGTAGCAGAGGTAGTCGTCATTAACTCTCATTCCAGAGGAAGGATTAGGTAGGAACTGTGACTCCTGCTGTTTGATAATTGCAGGCAAGCACCGGCAATAATCAACTGACGTCAGCAACACGTACAGTATGTGTTCAAGCTTATACGATACACGTCAATACAAGAATTCTCCAAAGAGCACTATTCACTCTGGTCCAATTAATCAAACTTCTTGGTATCAACTTCTTTCTCTCAGCTTGAATTTCTCCAGGGCTCCAGTTTATGAGGATGTGTAGCTGTGAAATGATTTTCTAACCACCTGCTCTGCTTGAATTTGTGTACTTGACGAAGGTGCCAAGTTTAGAGAAATTGAAGTTCGATTATTTATATAGCCTTTTATCACAAGCAAGTATCAGGATGGTAGTAAAGCATTGAAACAGAAGCTATAACAAAATCTTTCAAATCAAACAACATAAAGCACCAGCCTTAGGTGTACAGCATACAAAAAGACATAAAAAATAATGTATTGGGACAAAGAGTAATGGAAGAATGTTGACCACGATAACTGAGTGTACAATAGAGCAGAAAAGGAAAATGAGCAGAAAAACATGTGACAGTCAGTTAAAGCACATAAGGCAGAAAAAAACATAGTTAGACATGTTTTTCTAGTCTCATATGCTTCAAATGGGACAGATGGGACATTGGCCAGTGCCAGCTTCTGCGAATGTAACTGTCAAGAGGAGGCACTGCGTTGGAGATGGGATTCAGCACACACAGAATCACAGCATTCATATCAACTGCTAAGTAGGAGGCAGCCCCCCCACGCACAGCTGTATAGTAGCATTCGTCCTGAGTCTGGGCAGAGCAAAAGACAGTCGGACAGGTAACTGTGTAAATCACGACTCACACGCACACACGCTGACACAGATAGCAGACGTTGGATTAGTGTGATCTCACAGCAAACAGAAAATGAGTTTCCATCAGGGTCTCAAATGTGGATTTCTATATCAGTGCTGGGAAACGAGACCAAAATGTTCCCAAGCTAGAGGCTTTCAATGTTGATTTGAAGACTGCAACAGAGTTTGCTTCCCTGATTGCGAGGCAGAGATGATTCCAAAGCTCTTTCTTTCGATTCAGGACAGTGATGTAACAAGCTCTGCAGCACAATGTGATCTAAGAGCATTGAGAGGAACATTATGAGGGGCAAGGTCAGATAAATGATGTTCACTACCTCAGCTCATTATTACTTTCTAAGTCAAGAGGAGCAAAAGTGAGACTGACTTTTGCTGAACAGCAGCCATTGTTGCCACAAGTACCAACTATAGGAAAATACCATATTGAATTTCTAAAGTGGGATTTATACCTGTACATCAGCTCTATGCAGAGCCTGTGCCATAGCCTACGCACATGGCCTACGCTGTTGTGGGCATTTGTACTTGTGCGGTGGTGTGTCTGTGTCACTCTGCAGTTACACCTCCACTAGTCAGCGACGGGGTTTCTGTGAAGTGCTGTAAAGTTTAGTTGGTTCAAAGCACACCCAAAACATGCATTAAACACACAATAAACACACATTAAACATGGCTTAGTAGCAACAATTTCAAACACAAGAACATAAATTGGCTTCATTATAACTCACAGCATTCACAGACAAAGCATTTCCTTGCTGGACACATTTTCCCCACAAATACAACATGCTAATGTTTTTAGCACAACAGCAACATTTATCAAAGGTAACGTTGCAAAATTCGATTGCATTACAACTCACAGGGTTCACCGACAAAACAACTGTTTTATACTAAACACATTTTCCAAACAAATATATCATGCTAATGTTATGAGCACAACCCTGAGGCATTTTACATTGTATAAATTAGCCTAGCAATTAGCAGAGATTTCCTCTGCTCATATGAATCCAGGATAAATGACATATAAGACTTAAAATGCTATTTTTGCGGAAGCTTTATTGTCTTCACAATTTATTGTTTCTTATCTATGAAATTAGAGTAAATAAAAGCTTTGTTTCCACTGAGGGAAATGGTTTCAAAAATAAACAGGAGATCTGCGTTGTTGGGATGTGTATTTACATTTCTGGGGAGGTACACCTCAGGCTCGGCATAGGGTACGGCGTAGGCTCTACATCGACGCAGAGCCTATGCCGTAGGTACGGCATCGTTTCAGTGCAGAAGTATAAATCCTGCTTAATCCCTTTTTTAATTCTAACCAGGGGTGAAAGTAGGCTGGTATGGTCTGGTATACTCTGTAGCGTCCCACTCAAAGATCCACTGTGGGTAGGTAGTACCAAGGAGAGGGGACAGTTGGGGAAAAAAGGGGAAAGTTGGAAAAATATTCACAGATTTGTATTCCCCCCATCAATTACTTAGAAGCCAAATGTTGTTAAAACACAAGCAATGGCTCTGGCCAATTGTAGAAAGGTAGATAACATGCTACATAATTTTCCTTATAATGAGCTGTCCTCAGAGCTGGACAAATAATGTTGTTCTCTATGCGCAGCAGGGACCACCAAAAGAGATACTAGAAAACTATTCAATAACTTCACTCTTATATAGTGAAGTGTCTCAAAATCACTTCACACATCAATGGTCTCCTGTTACTTAGGAACAAAATTCAAAGACAGAGATATGTAAACTGATCAACTGTTGTTGATGAATTGAGTTGGAATTTTCTGCTAATTAAACACAAGACAAATTAGCATTTTGAAAGTTTTGTGAACATTCAAAATTATTATGTGGCACTTCCACCATGTAAATAATTCATTTGCTATAAATGATAGTGTTTGTACTTGTAATTTCTTTCTGCACCATACAGGCATTAAAAATTGTATGTATGTGTTCAGGGATGCATGAGGCTGGGGGCGGCAGGAGAACAATATGAAGTGCTGAAGGCTTGGGTAGTGCCGGCTGAAACTTCAGTCTACTGTCATCCCTGATTTTAACCTATATAAAAAGTGCCTATTTGTACACTACATGCTCAGAACCAATCAGACAACAAAGTTAGCAACCAGCTAATGAACATGGTGGAGTATTTTAGCAGCTGAGCCAGATATCAATCAATTCAATCAATCAATTTTATTTATAAAGCCCAATATCACAAATCACAATTTGCCTCAC
>NC_065519.1:27412540-27416904 GCF_006386435.1 Epinephelus moara | reverse complement strand
GCAGCAGCAGCAGGAGGCATCTGGCAGGACCACGGCAGCAGCACAACCACACACGTCACGCTGTCCAGGCACCGCTGCGATATGAGTTAATATGAGATATTTCTCAGGAGTTTGTGGAAACAAAAGCAGAGGTAAGTAGAGTGAATATTGGACTTAGATTTGTCAGGTGGCCAGACACACAACTCCATATGAATGCTAATGCAGCTTTGTGTCTGCTGCATGTAAATAGGCAACTTTTAGCTCACACAGTGTTAGCCAAATCAACTTTATAAGGCAATGATATGTCAATGTTGTGTTAACAGCTTGTTTCAGTGCCCCAAAGTGGTGGAAAGACCTCATACAAAAAATGAATGCAGGCTTAAAAACACTGTCGTTGGCAGGGTTGCCAACTCTCACGCTTCTGGCATGTGACACTTTCACTTTCACAAGTGTCACGCTCTAACACTGCCCAAACTTACACGCCAAAACCCTGGGACAGCAGGCAAGTTTTTTACATAGACGTCACCTGGCCTTGGCGTTTGGGGCAGTAGCCCTAAAGATTTTCTCTTTAGCCCCGAATAATTCTCCACACAGATATACACCGAAGTACAAACTGAAATATTGTTTTTTGATACAAAAAAAGAGAACGTAATATATAATGATTGCCAAATTAACAAGAGGTGAAAAAATAAATAAGAATTCGTCATAAACAGTGTTTCACAAAGTTTAAGTTTAAACTCAACAACTCATAAAACCCAACCTTTGTCTGGTACTTTCTCTCTAGCAACAAAGGAGTGTATTGGGGTTACTGTACTCCAGTCCTATTAGTTGGTGGCCCAGATGCAACCTCCTAGTGGCCCAGCTGGGCATGAGTACCGAAACTTGGTACTAAATGGCTCCGGGGTAAGTTGATGACAACTACGCCTTTTTAAGTAAGTGAATTCAAACCCTTGTCAGTAAAAAGCCGATACTTTATCAATGCACATATTCAGCATGCAGAAAGTGATTATATTTCAGTCTGCTCTGTCCACAGTCTGTCATCTACCGCTGGTATGTTTACACAAGCACAGCACGCTAGCCTGCTTAATAGCAAATTAATGAAAAATAAAAGCCATCTGTATGCAGTCTAACTGATGAGCTCAGGTTGCCAAAGGTCGCCTACCTGCAGACAGTGACTCACATAAGCCGAGGGAGAGTGCAGAGGACAGGAGGAATGACTGATACTGACTGATGCCTGTGTTCTTTAGTCTTTAATAACGTTACATATTTACTTCACTCAGTATTGTGATGTTAGCGATATGATTTGTTTTGACATTTTAGTGTTGTTTCCAGAGAGATATTATTGAGTTTATAGTGACTTTACTACTGTAAACTTGACTGTTGCTGCCATAGACTGTATAAAATACCTTCTATGTATTTTCCTTAACACTTGACTTGGAAAAACATCATGAGGTGAGGTGTGTGCACATGTTTGTGTGGGAAAAGGAGGGAAACACTGGTCGAAAGATAAAGAGTGTGCTCGCGTTACTGCCACTTTTTACGCTTCTGTACACTGATAGCTTTGATAACTCTTTTTTATTCTGTTATTCTGTTTCTGCGTGTGTGATGTGCCTGGGTCAGGTGTGTGGGTACCAAAACCTAAAAGAAAAAGGCTACTGAATAGGCCTAATGCTGCTGAAAATGTCTGGCCCATCTGGTTTTAAAATCCACCCCAACTGAATTTGTATGACACAATTTGTAATTGAATAGCCCTGCTGTACTCTTTAGATTGTGGCTGTACATATCAGATCAATTGTTTCAGCATGAACAAATATAGTAAATAACTACCTCATTTAACTATAGGTGAAAACTCTTGAGTGTGAACCATACACTGTATGCGGATTGCGGAAACACACTTTCTTGAAGTTACAGTAGAGAGAGAGACAACAGACAGCAGCAAACAATGGAGAGGTGAACAGTGCACGCACTACACTGCATGAACTGTCTGAATCTCGTGTGTGTGTGTGAGTGTGAGTGTGAATGAATGAAAGAAGAGTGAGGTGTGTGAAATATTCTGTTTCTACTCAATACAAATACTAATTTCTAACAATTACTTCTTTTGAACATCACAGTTCATCTGTAAAGACTAAGCCTCGAATGTCCTGAGACCCATAAATATAGACAGTGCAGGCAATGCAGTTGCGCTGGGGCCCATGAGATGGGGGCCATGGGGAGAGTGGGCCCTCCAGTAATGTATTGGGTGGAGAATGGGACCTTATGAATGACTGCCACCTTGGAAATATGCCTATATTCAAAGAAGAACTCTCATTAAATTTAAAGACAGTGCCACTGTCTCTGCTATATATACTGTTAAAGAGGGAAATCCATCTCCGTCATGTTTTGTCTTTTTCTTTTTTGCAAAATGGTCAATAGCAACACAATTATATGTTTATTCCAAATACACTATGATAAAGTATTAAAATTGTTGAATTAAATTAATATTTTCTCATGTTGTTTGGTATTTCCTGTGATATACAGATATGCAATGATGCTTGCTGGGTAATATGTATATTAATGTTATTCAATGTCAAATGTCCGATCATGTGATGAGACGAGATGTGCACAATAGCATACACTAATGGGCCCGAAATAATAGCATGCACTGGGGCCCATCATAACTACCTTACGCCACTGGCTCCTACTAATGCTATCACTAAAAGTGTAAGAGGGCAATCACACAGAAATGAGACGCTAGAGACGCGGATGCTTCAAAGAAACGCTGGAAGCGCTTATTCAATGCGCGCTAGCTCCTGGCGTCTGACGCTCAAAAAGTTTAAAATATTTTAACTTTTAAGCATCTACGCACGTCTAAAAAGACATGTCTAAAAGAAGTGTCTACAAAAACGCTCGTCTAAAAAGACGCTTGAACGCCGGTCAGACACGTCGTATCATAGGAAAACAATGGTTTTACTGGTGTCGCGTTTCTAGCGTTTCATCTCGGTGTGATCGCTCCCTAAGCTGCACACTTTTTTAAACCCTGCCAGTAAACTTGTTCTAAATATGTGCACGGGATTAAGTGGGCTTGTGCATACAGGTGAAACCCATTGCATCCAAATTTCACTCAAGGTGCCCAAAGTTGCCAATCATGCACAGGCAACTTAAACAGAAGTCTCCTGTGAGGTACTGTGCTGTATTTACTAGGTACTCATTTTACATTTGTGATAGTGACATGCTTTTTTTATGACATGCTAAACACCAGCACAAGTGCTAACAGACTGAAATATGTGGCTCTTTGGCCCCTTTTCCAGTGACTTCCTAAATAAATAATGGAAATGTGTTACGTTATTTACTAAGATATTATTTTTCATTCATCAGGCCAAATGTGATTCTTAAATCCTCCAGTTGTACAAGTGTGTAGCCTATACACTGAATAAAAAAATGTAACATTTCGTCAACTAAAATGGGCTTCATCATCCTACAGCCTGGTGCCTTTTCCTCTAAGTTTTGCCAAACCTCAATAGCAATGGCTGGCTCTTGGCTAATTTACATTAAATAGGCTGTGTTACCTTCATTATAAGGCTCCAATGCTCCAGGCATTTTTTTCTTTCAAATTTCTTTTTGTTTTGGCCAATGTCTCTTTTGATTGTAAAGGTTGCAGATCCCTGGTCATCACATTAGCATGCTAACTCTGTACTGTCAGGGACACATTAAGTTTGCTAAAATTAGGTAACATTAGCCACTACAAGCGATTTGAATTGAGGTAGTTAAAGGAGCAATAAGTGAAATTCATCATTTCTAGATTGAAGGAATTAAAAAATTGCTATGTGAAGAACTAGAGGTGTAATTTCATCTGGAGTATAGCATGACCTCACACACCCTCTCTCTGTGTTGATCTCCAGCCCATTGTTTACAAGCCGGTCCGGCTGCGCGTTCATGTACGTTGAGTTATTAGCGGCTCGGTCCCAGCAATGCGTCAGGCGTTTCGGTTGTGTTAGGTGAGTAGCCCGGCAGCTCAGCTAACATTGGAGTTGGAGCGTTAGCGTGACAGCCGAGTACTGCTAACGCTAACAGGAAAGCAGGGAAATAGCTAAACACAGCAGAGACCGATAGTGAGTGAAAGACATTGCTAACTGCTAAACTAAGGTGGCTGTTTAGGTTTTATTTCCTCGCCCCTGTGGCGAGTGAATCTGCCTGCAGTGAAAGCGGGGGCTAACCGGTGCGTCCTCCTCATGCTCCACTTCACTCAGCTGCTAACACAGCCAGTTAACCTCCGCTAGCTTCCCAGCTAGCGGCTCTCCGTTTGATCCAACCGGAGCACCGAGCCCTGGTTTGTTATTTAGGTTAATGTGGGAAGAAGCAGCGGGTATATCGGGCAGCTGAGTGAAGCTGAGTGAAGCAGAGCCTGC
>NC_065519.1:27409836-27411689 GCF_006386435.1 Epinephelus moara | reverse complement strand
AAGAAACAACAAAGCTATTTTCTGCCAATTTATTCCAGTAGAGCTTACCTGAAACCAACTGCGATGAGATGCTGTGTCCTGCGAGCTCAGTTCCAAACAAACACCGCGGAGATGAAACTCCGCCTTCAGTGGCGACTTCCGCATGTGGGCAGACATTCTATGGCACTGGGCCGACCCAAAGCCGACGTAACAGAGACGTTTGATGAGCTGGGACAAAAGAGTATTAAATTTAAAGATATCCGCCCATGCGGCCGACGCTTGTCAGACGTTATAAATTCAGGGCCAATGTGTAGTCCTCAGGCCGACGTCGGTCAGATGTATGTGTGCTATCTGGGTAGTAGCATGTTTTAACAATTTCACATTAAGAAATTCAATCATGTCTTCAACTGTGGATGTTTCTCTGCTGACCCTTGCCTGTTTATAGTAGGCCTAGTATTTGTTGTTGGGAGCATGTTATTGTTCCAGTCAAAACACACACTGGGTAAGACACTAGAGCAACTGTTTCTATGACGATGCCCTTGACCCTCAAACACATTAACACACTAAGTGAATCTTGTGTCCTGCATCATACCCACTGCTTTGCACTAAAAATACCCAATGAATTGTGTAGCCTTGTGGAGATCGCAATATCACAATTATTTACAAGTGCATAGCTGAAATAAAAAATGATAAAAAAAACTAACAGCAATGCACTATAGACATGACAATGACAGCACAACGCCATCTAATACCCGCCCACTTGGCCTTCGCCTCAGAGCTGTGTCACCATGATGAACTGCACATGCTCCAAGTCCACTTATAGCTCACACAGCTGCATGCTCACAGGGAGCATATTTTCAGGGAACAGGTAATATGTGAGCTTGACCTACCACATAATAGGTTGTTCATGCTATATGCTACACTAGAGATCAAGCTCAATTGTTCATGTTTCTCGAGAGAGAAAAGCTCTGAGAGGACTGATTCACATGCTGCAGTCACAACTCCTGCGCTGCACTTCTCATCTACTCACATTAGGTGACAGATTTGGATGGACTCTAACAGAGATCAAATATGGAGGAGGTCAGGGGGTTGCTCTGTGATCTGAGTTCTATATCTTTTGATGGAATAAGGCCACAACATGAATACAAGCGATATGAAACCACAGAGAGTAAACCAGACTTAGATTTCAGCATGACACGGGCTTGTAACATAGATCCAAGTGATCAGGAAGAGTTTAGTGTAAAAGCCAAAGTAGATGTCTCACTTGGCATTTGCAACTGACTGAACAAACGTTGCATTGTGAGATGCCACCCATACTGATATCTTGTTGCCATGCCAACTGTGGTCTCTTACTGTGAACAATACTCTGGTTTTAAAGTTAGTTCATGGTCTTGAGAATTGACCTGCTCATTGTCAGGAATCGGAACCATATTATCAGTACAAATATTTTCTCTCCTTAGCTCTCAACTATGAAATGTGAAATGAAATATAACTAAGTGGCTCTTTGTTCAGTCTTGACATGGTGTTTAAAATGAAAATTTACCAGCTTATTCTCATTCCCAGGGTGTCAAATACACCACACAGCGTTTGATACAGATGCCAACAGCACCCTTTAACGTCTTTATGAGACGCAGGTAACTCCAATGTAAACCTGCAGCAAAATTTGACACTGAGAGCTGGAACCTGAGACCTGAGACCTGGGCTGCGTTCCAAAAACAGTTTGAGTTGCCCTCGCTCACTTGCCCTCAGCACTTGCCCTCGGGGGAATCCCCGCCGCCATCATAAGGGCTGTTCCATTTCTCTAAACAGCTGAAGTGAACTTGGTGAGATCGACCCTTGAGGGCTGAGTGATCGAGTCAACAACGATGGTCACT
>NC_065519.1:27397713-27409410 GCF_006386435.1 Epinephelus moara | reverse complement strand
TAGCGCTACTCCAACAACATGTGGTTGATCCATGATTGTCTGGCCTGTGAGTGAACGAGGGCAGGTGTGTTCCATTTACCTCTTTCACTCCCCCTCCGCCCACTTTCCCTCCGCCCTCCAAGTGGCCTCCGTGTGACGTCATAGCAAGGGCTGAGGGCAAGTGAGCGAGGGCGACTCAAACTGTTTTTGGAACGCAGCCCAGGAAGTATTTGCGAACAAGAGGAAACAAGATGGCGCCAGTGTGTATGGCACGCCGTCTGTTGCTCCCACTTTTCTGTGTTTTTAGTGTTTTTAAGCCTTGACACTTCTCAGATCGAGTCTCTGCTGGTATATGATCGCCAGACCCTTTTGGATCTACGACAAAATATCAGTGATCTAAGTGCCTTTAATCATGGTGGACAGAAAACTTTACCCCCGCTCCTGTCGGAAATCCCGACTCACCTTCTCCGGGCCTCGGCGCTGCCTTCCCGGCGGAGGCGTCCTCGTCGCCGCGGTAAGCGGAGCGGTCGGATGGTAAAATTAAGGATCTGCCTGGCACGCTCCTCGTACGACTCCCGGACTGTACAGGGATCATCGTATCCCTTCACAGTGCCCCGGCGCTTCCTGGATCCCATTGACAGCTGTCTGGTACCTGTCACCGGCTTGGATGACGTAAGCCTATTCCGGCTGCGTTACCCGCTCCCCGCCCGGCTCCGCCAGCGTGGGATTAATCTCCACAACCTGAGGAGCGATCTGCTGGACCACAGGCTCCAGCTCCGACCAGAATTGGCCTGGTTAACGCCAGATCGCTGGCAAACAAAACTTTTATCTTGAGGGAGTTATTCAGCTCCCGTGATTTGGATTTCCTCTGTGTAACGGAGACGTGGATCAACGCTGGTGAGTGCAGCCCTCTTGTTGAACTTTTACCGGCCGATTGCTCTTATTTTAACTCCCCGCGGGCACTGGGCCGAGGTGGAGGAACGGCGACTGTTTTTAAAGGAACTTTTAATTGCAAACAGCGTCCTGCATCTTTCTCCAGTTTTGAGCTGACTGTTTTCGAGGTTGGTCGCTCAGACCCGGTGCTCTGTGCCGTCATTTACCGACCCCCAAAATATAATAAAGAGTTCATCAGTGACTTTTCAAACTTCCTTGCGGGAGTGATGCCCAACTATGATCGTGTCCTTCTTGTTGGCGATTTTAATCTCCATGTCTGCTGTCCTGATAAGCCTATGGTGAAGGACTTTTTAAACGTCGTGGACTCTTTTGGTTTGAAGCAGTGTGTGTCTGGTCCCACACACGAGCATGGGCATACATTAGACTTGGTTTTCTCTTATAATCTGACTGTGTCCAACTTGGAGATCGGTGATTGTGTGTTTTCTGACCATGCACCACTTTTATTTAGTGTTGATCTCTCTTGTGCGGCAGCTGAATACCGCGCTCCAGTCAGGCTCTGTCAGACTTTTAACCCCTTCACTGCCGGCAATTTCTCTGCTGCCTTCTCTGCTGCCTTCTCTGCTGTCTGCGTCCGCCCTGATTCAGCCTCTGCTGATACGGAGGAGCTCTGCTCCTGGTTTAACTCCTCCTGCCTTTCTATAATGGACTCTGTGGCTCCTCTAAAACCCAGGCAGTCTAATGCTAGACGTGAACCCTGGTTCAATGACAGAACCCGTGCAGCCAGACGGGAATGTCGCAGAGCCGAACGCAGGTGGAAGAAGGACAAGCTGCAGGTTTCATTTCAAATTTTAAAGGACCGCTGGTGCTCTTATCAAAATATTGTCAAAGAGTCCAAAAGAGAGTATCTGTCAAACATTATCACAGAAAACTGTAAGAACCCTCATGTACTGTTCAGAACAATTGACTCTTTTTTGAATGTCCCACAGCCTGTATGTTTGGAAACATCCATTGATGTGTGTAATAGTTTTCTGCACTTTTTCATTGATAAGGTTGTGTCCACAAGAGCTCTCATTTCTCCACCCACCTTTGACCCCTCTGTCTCTGTTTCTTGCCCAGCTGTGTTCAACAGATTTGAACCTGTGACTCTGTCACTGTTAGAGGATGTGGTGGCCCATATTAAACCATCAGGTTCCCCTCGTGATGTGGTCCCTCCCCACTTCTTTAAAGAAGTTTTCTCTACTATAGGGCAGTCGGTTCTGACCATTTTAAATAGCAGCCTGTCCTCTGGTGTTATCCCAGTAAGCTTCAAACATGCAGTAGTACAACCTTTGCTGAAGAAGCCTGGCTTAGATAGCACTGTTTTAGCAAATTTCAGGCCCATCTCCAAGTTGCCTTTTATTTCTAAAATCCTGGAGAAAATTGTCTATGCACAACTAAAAACTTTCCTTGATGATCACAATATTATGGAGGTTTTTCAGTCTGGTTTTAAAACTTTGCATAGCACGGAAACTGCCCTTTTAAAAGTTTTTAATGACATTTTAATGGCAAATGATAGTGGCAACTATGTTGTTCTTGTCCTGCTCGACTTGACCGCTGCCTTTGACACTGTAGACCACAACATTTTGTTAAAACGTCTGCAGCAGCTAGTGGGCATTGGTGGTAGCGCCCTGGACTGGTTTAGGTCCTACTTAGCCGACAGGACTATGTGTGTTGGTCTTGGTGCCTGTGAATCCTCCTCCGCTCCGCTTTTATATGGGGTCCCACAGGGTTCAATTTTAGGACCCCTGCTTTTCTCCCTGTATATGCTTCCCCTAGGGTCTATCCTCAGAAAGCATGGTGTCGCTTTTCATTGCTATGCTGATGACAGCCAGATATATGTCCCCCTGAGTAAAAGCGATGCCTTTTCCCTCAAACCCCTGCTGTCATGTCTTGAAGATATCAAAGCCTGGATGGCCCTAAACTTTTTAAATTTTAATTGAAAAAAAAACAGAGGTGATGGTGTTTGGCCCCAGCGGCTCCTGTGTTTCCTCCCCTGTTGATCTGGGTCCTTTGGCAGTTTATGCAAAGTCTACTGTTACTAACTTGGGTTTTAAGATGGACAGTGATTTTAAATTGGACCGCCAAATTAGTGCAGTTGTAAAGTCGAGTTTCTTTCACCTCAGGCAGCTTGCGAAGGTGAAGCCTTTTCTTGCACATCAGCACTTTGAAGCAGTAATCCATGCCTTCATTACATCTCGGCTGGATTACTGCAATGCACTTTATTTTGGAGTTAGCCAGTCCTCCCTTGCACGTCTCCAGTTAGTCCAGAACGCTGCCGCTCGTCTGCTAACTGGAGTACGAATGAGAGAGCACATTACACCCATCCTGGCCTCCCTCCACTGGCTGCCTGTGCACTTTAGAGTTCATTTTAAGATCCTTTTATTTGTTTTTAAATCTTTAAATGGCCTCGCCCCGCCCTACCTCTCTGAGCTTCTTCACCCCTACGCCCCTGCCCGGTGCCTCAGGTCAGCTGATCAGCTGCTCCTTGAGGTACCGAGGTCCAAGCGAACGCTTAGAGGAGACCGTGCATTCTCCGTTGCTGCTCCAAAAATGTGGAATAATCTACCTCTGCACATCAGACAGGCCTCCTCACTGTCTGTTTTTAAAACCCACCTTAAAACCCACTTTTACTCACTGGCTTTTAACCCAGCATGAGACCTTGCTCTGTTTTTATTTGTTTGTTGTTGTTTTTATTGTTTTTTGTTTTAACTGCTTTTTATTATCTCACTGTTTTGTTGTTTTATGACCTCCTATGTACAGCACTTTGTTTCAGCTGTGGTTGTTTTAAAGCGCTTTATAAATAAAGTTGAATTGAGTTGAAAACAGCTGATGAAGTATGAAGACCAAGAAAGTCCATGTAGGGCAGGAGGGAGGTGAGGTGGATGGGTCAAACAAAATTTTATGTGGGAGACTATATTTCATGTCCCGTGTGACACCAAAAGTCATTGTTGTTTTAACCTTAAAGTTACGCAAATTATGCACAGTCGTCGTGCACACTTTATGTCACATCATATCACGTCTGTTTCACAAAATAACAATGTGTTTCAGTTGTGCACTGCATAGATGGGCGCATGAGGGGCGTGACAAAGCCTTGACCTGTGAATGAGAATGGGTTGAATTCAACAGTACACGCTTACAAAAACCAGTTTAAAGTATTTGTTTGACAAATTTCGGAGCTGTCAGGCTGAATTTGATGCCATGACAGAGCATTTGAGGGGATGTACTGGTAAACAGATAAATATATGTTTGGCCTGCAGAAAGACAAAGGAACGAAAATGTTTTTAATGTATTCATTCACTTAGCCTTCATTTTTAGACCACAGGATTAATGTCAATATGTGAATATTTATGTATGAAGCATTAACTGGCCAAAGTGGGACTGCAGGTTACTATGACAATGCTGAAACCATGTTCTACACTGTCACGGTGAATGATGGATTACTTTAGCACAATTTTCAGCATTTAACATCTATTAACCACCAGACTTCCTAAACTCATTTAAACTACTGTCCTCTTCCATCCCAACTGAAAGCTGCTATAATCTTTTTTTTTAAGGTATACATATTAACAAAGAGTCAAATCACTAGGCTACATGTGTGACAGAGCATTTTAGTGTCTTCCAGCTTGTTGTCTTCTCATGCAGATAGGAGACTGTTTTGAGATATTTGTCTCGTAGATTTCTGCTGCCCTTTCCGATACACTTCATGTAAATGGAATTTCATTTGTGGTGCTTACAGCAGGGGCATAAATATAAAGGCAGGCAGTGCAGTCGCGCTGGGGCCCATGGGGTGGAGGGGCCTGATTGCCACCTGGAAATACGCCCATGTTCAAAAAAGAACTCCTGTTAGATCAATAATGGTGTGATTTTCTATATGTGCCCTCAAAAAGGCAAACCCATCTCCATCATTGTTTTCTGTTTTCGTAAAATAGTATCAATCTTTAAGAAAATCATAGACTTATTTTACATAAATTATGAAAAACTATAACTTATAAGCTCCTCTGCACCTCTCCCAACTCTCAGGTCTTCCTCTTCCATCCACCTCACTGTCCCGCCAGCCCACCTGACCACCATTGGGTTTAGAGCCTTCAGCCGCTCTGCCCCCGCTTCTGGAGTTCCCTCCCACCGGACAGTCGTAGCATCAACACTCCAGGGGCGTCGCACCCGTGGGGGATGGGGGTGTTTTGACACCCCCACTTTTACAGCAAGATGATTTCATCCCCCCCACATTTTCCAAAGGTAAACCCGTTCGCCCACCCTGGCAGTGCACCAGCATACAAAATGGAGCGCACCTCACCCCCCCTTATGCTGCATGAAAAGGCATTGGTCAAATTGAACGGACATTCACCCAATCACAGACTGTTGTCCGCGACCGGCCGCCGGCCCGCGAAATTTGAAGTTACGTCAGTTGGAGCTTTTGTCACTCACCGATAGCTGACATTGAACAACATTGACACACAACAGAGAGAAGAAGGAGGCAGAGATGCCAAAAAGGAAGAGGCAGCAGCAGAAAATTGACTTCTTTTTCAAGTCAAGTTGTCATGTAAGTGAATGCAGAGGAAACCGGCTCTCCGCCGCCCCCTCAAATCAACATCATCTCTCTGTCGGCGCGGACCCTGCTCTCCCCCGCAGCCCGCACCACACCACACAAAGGAACTTAATGGGGAAAATTGTGATCAGAAGCTTACTCTTTTGGCGATCTACGGTGGGCTCAGGACAATCTTTTCGAGAAAGTTTTCAATCCAGCCGTTAAGTGCAGAGGTTTTTTTTTCTCTCCCAAGAACCTCGTAGCCTAGGCTACAGTAAATCCACCATGATAACTCCGCGATAGTAATTAAATATTACATTTTGTGATTAAAAACGTGTAAATTATGATACCGGACCTCCATTGTGAGGCTTGACCTTTTTTATAAACAGTCTATGGACTTGACGTAAACAATGACGACTTCTGGTCAGTCTCTCGACCAGTCAGATGCTACTATTTCTTCTTCTTTTGTTTTTTGACGGTAGCATCCAATCAGGAGCAGCCAAAGATCAGCTTGAGGCAAGATAGTTTTCTGCCAGAATTGAAAAGAAAGGAATAGCCTAATAATCCTCCATGATAANNNTTTTTTTTTCTCTCCCAAGAACCTCGTAGCCTAGGCTACAGTAAATCCACCATGATAACTCCACCTCCAGGCAAGATAGTTTTCTGCCAGAATTGAAAAGAAAGGAATAGCCTAATAATCCTCCATGATAAAATAAAGATAAATTGATAACTGTTGATATGTGTGTTTTTTAAAAATAAAATTCTGTGAAATTCAATTCCCGGTTAATTTTTTAAAAATTTTTCTTTTGTTTTTGTAGTCATATAACTTTTAATCCATTCATGTGACATCATTAAATGATGTCACATGAATGAAATTCATGTGCTGAAATTTTCAGCATACATATTCTGATTTTCCAGGTTGTCCTGAAAAAGAAAGATATTCATTACTTGACTGTACTTGAAAGGGTTGAGATTACACATATTGTACATTAATACAAAGAGAGATTATATGAGACCACTTATTAGTTTTGTAAATATTGGCTATAGTAAGAAATGTGATTGTTAGGTTCAAATTAATTTGATAATTTGGCCATCTAATAAAGATAAATGTTATGTTGTTGGTTGTTAAAACCAGGCACAGGTCACCGCACTCATGACCAAGCCAAGGTGCCAGAAAACCACGTGTGAAATAGTGTGAAAAAGAGGATCTGCACACTTGGATCAATGCAAGTATCTTTAATTCACCAAGCTTTCGGTCTGAGGACCTTCGTCAGGGTAACAGTCTGCACCTGAGAACAAAGAACAGTCTTATGTGGTTGATCAAGGCGGTCAGCAACACCTGTGCTGTGCCACTCCTGCTTAGATGGGAGATGTAGTTCAAAAGCAGGGTGTGTAGTCCTCTCTGCACAGCAATAGATTTCGAGTACAGGAAACACTCCACAAGAACCATGCGCAGATAACAACTAGACAATAGAGAAAAAACAGAGAAAAAAAATATATACATATATACACAGTATAACAAATAGAAGATTGAATCTATGCATACCCCTAAATAAAGGGTTGGGAGTGGAGTGTTTCCTGTACTCGAAATCTATTGCTGTGCAGAGAGGACTACACACTCTGCTTTTGAACTACATCTCCCATCTAAGCGGGAGTGGCACAGCACAGGTGTTGCTGATCGCCTTGATCAACCACATAAGACTGTTCTTTTTCTCAGGTGCAGACTGTTACCCTGACGAAGGTCCTCAGACCGAAAGCTTAGGCTTTATGCCCAGCTCCACTACTTCCTGAACTTAAACCAGCTCCTTTATTTCCTGTCTTACATTATTGGACAAACTGATTAATCCAGGTGTGTCTGACCTCAGTACTAGTCACAACAATGGTCAGACACACCTGGATTAATCAGTTTGTTAGTCTTGTCTCAGTTCTCAGGTAGCCTACAATGATATGGTTTGGTATATGTTCATATTAAAAATTGATAACAGATTAAATTTGTTTTAATAAATATGCATGTTCATAATGAATGACTCTCAGTTCATAATGACCGACTCTATGTTGGAAGAACCTCTGAATACTGTCTGGGAGCATTAATTTTGGAGAGGGAAACAGCCAAAGGCAGGCAGGATGTGGTGCTCATGTGCCACCCCTGGAACACCCCCACATTTAAAATCACTGCTCCACCCCTGCAACACTCCCTCCACTTTCAAATTCCACCTCAAAACTCACCTCAGTCAGTTTGACTCCCATCTACCTAGCCACACACACCCATCGTAAACTTGCTTTGCTGTTGTTATTCGTTTGTTTATTTTATGTGACTTTATTCCTCGTCTTGTTGACTTTATATCTGCTGTTATTTTCTCTATCTTTGCCTCTAAGGTGACCTTGAGTGTTGTGAAAGGCGCCTATAAATGAAATGTATTATTATCATTATCTTGATGTCCAATATCAAGTTTCTATTTGATACTGTAATGAGACAATACAATTTACTGTTGCTAGTTTAGGTGCAAAATCTCCTAAGGGTTGACAAGCTGGGCACATCTACAAGTGGATATAACATAAAAGTGGCAGTAAGACATACATACTGTTAGTAAAATATATATGTGCCTAAAACTCTGTGCGTGTGTGACTGCTTTATAAACAGTAACTAGGATGCACTAGGGCCCGTAATAACTACCTTACACCACTGGCTTACATTTACAGAATTCAGCAGCAATATGTCTTTACAGAAAAGATGTTCTGCTACATTTGGCATTGGAGCTACTTTTTTACAGTACAGTAGAGTCTTTAAAGTCCTAAAACCTGGTGATGAGTTAGTAATTTTGCACTATAAGTTTCCTTGTCTCGAAGTCAATGTTTCTTTTTTGAATGAGCTTTTGTTTAGATGCCTAAGTAAGGTCTGTGGTCAACACAAGCTTGAGAGACTTTCTTGTGTTGTTCTACAACATAAATTATGTCAACTCGTCCATACCCATTGAGTACAGCATACCATACCATGACTTATTCATACCAAAAATTAGGGAAAAAAAAAACAGAATTCGGCCACAGGGGGAGCCACAGCGATCGGTCGCATTTTAGCCATTTTTAAGCATTTTTCTGTTGTTATAGCGCCACTCAGTTGCCAATTAGAGTGAAATTTCTCCAGGCACCTTGAGGCGTCCTGCTCTACATATCTATCAAGTTTAGTAAAAATCAATATGGCGGTTAGGCCTAGATAAGAAATTAGCTCTCTAGCGCCCCTATTTTGTTTGATGGGGTCAATAATGGAGGGGTCCCCTCAGATTATGTGTGGTCATATGCCTACAAAGTTGCGTGGTGATCGGTGAAACCCTTGAGATGTTATACACCTTTATGTGATGAGCCACGCCCTCCACAATATTCATTGCCTTATAGAAGCTCAGTTTTAGTAAGTTTTCCAACTTTTGCCAAGAGGGAACTTTAGATATTGGTCCCTAGATTATGTTCACCGAGTTTCATGCAGATCGGTCAAATTTCCTAGGAAGAGACTGATTTTAAGTGTTTTTCAAAAAATTCAAAATGGCGGAAAATCTATATAACCGGAAGTTATGGGTTCTTGAGGCAAATTTGTTCCTCATGAGGAGAGGCATCTCTGTGCAAAGTTTCATGTCTCCACAACATACGGGGCATGAGATATGCCCATTCAAAGTTTGCAATTTCAGTCGGTTGCTATAGATTAAAAAAAGATTGTCGTTAAAGAATTGCTATGAGACAACACAACGTCATCACACTCAACATGGCTTTTTTGTGGTGGTGACATGGCGTGGTGTGGAAAATCTTCCCGCTGTTTAAGTTTGCAGTGATGCAGTTAGAGTGTTTACTGTGGTAAAATGAAGGGATCAGGGAACACAGATTGATGCGTCAATCAAGCACCTCTTTATTGAGCAGGCCTGGAGAGAGTAGTCTATTCTGGCAGGCAAACAGCAGTACAGAAGAGTCTGTAGCTAATAGCAGAGGGCTTTCAACAAGCAAGTCTTTTGTTACGCCAACTCTTGCACTTTGTCATGTATCTCAGGTCTTGTCTGGAACGTCACATACACACTAACAGGTGACCTATAGAAAATAAGGACACATAACACATAATCAACACATAAAATGACACCTCGATTGTCATGTCTCACAAATATCTTATCTCGTTAACTGCTAGAAGACAGTCACCATGAGGACACTACATACACTAATAGAAATGATTCATAAAAACGTGACAGCTGTCAGATCTGGGAATAGCATATTTCTAGTTTTAATCTTACAGTTCTTGTCTTCATAAGTACATGTCTCTTCTTATTTTCTTGAAAAACAAACATCTTATATTTCCAGCAGCAGGTGCTTTGTTATTCTGACTATGATCTCCTTCATCATTCACTGCTCTTCATCAAAATTTGCTACTCATGTTCCTTTTTACTTCTAGTGATTGCACTTACGTTGTAAACATTATAAAACTGGTATTATCTGTGAAGATTATCTTGCTGAAAACAATGTGTAAGTATCAAAAAATTTTCTTTGCCACAAAGATTATTTTCTGCAATAATCCAAAATCCCATCAAAAAAAAAGAAAAAGAAAAACATCTGCTTTTTGTTGAGGGAACCAGGGTGATGTTAACTTCCAGGTTGGTTTACTAAAAAATATCATCCCTGCTCCACTCTATGGGGACACTGTTTCTGGAAAGACACATTGCTGTTGAATGCTTTAATTTTTTTTTTCAGCACCACAAATAACTTTCCATTTGCCTGAGGTGGCAATTCAAATCTCAGCGACAGACACCTCAGAATCTGCACAAATAAAACCCAAAGCATCTGCACAGCTTGATACCACAAGGAGCAAGTAAGAAAGTGAATACTTAGTTTTAATTTGGGTGAAACTGTCCTTTATTGTAGGGGGCGGTACTCTAGGACACAGGCAAGGGGCAGAGTCTATAAAAAGGGGCAGAGTCCTACCTGGGATCTTCTTCCTGCATTGTGGCACAGAGACAGCAGCTGAGGCCAGCCTTTGTTTGGTGTTTGATTTGGTAGGTTCCTTAGATATGTTTAAAATTATGATTTTAAGACTTAATTTGTGGAACCAAATACCCTGTGCTTAATTTATAGTGTTAAAGTGGAGATGAAACACGAAACAATATGGCTGTGGTTTATTTGGTTTTTACCTAAGGCAAGGTATAGACACTGCAATCAAACTTGATACCATGGAGTTTGAGAACTTTAATAAGATGTTTTTGAGCCAGTTAGACCAAATATATTGAGAAGTCTTGTTTCCACAGCGGTGAAAGTTAAGAGCTGCATAAACTTGACTAACATTACATTCAGTGTCAGGATGCTGCAGCTGACAAACCACAAAACACTTCAATCCAACTATGTGCTCTACCACCACTGTCTCCATTAAGCTCTCAAACCACAATGACAATGTGAGATGCTTTTAACGTTGCATTAAAGTTATTATGTCACAGCTAACATAACTAACATTAATAGGGGCTGTGTCAAATGTCAGCATTTTCTGCATCCCAAAGCATCGTAAAATAAACAGACTATAGGACTCGCCATCAGAAGAATAAATGAATAAATTTGTCCCATTTCCCTGTGTGCTAGAGAGCTCGTGTCCGTTCAGTTAGGCGCTCGTGTGCCCATCCTTTTCTCTGTGCACATAATAGACTGTTATCCCCTAACATGGAGACACCGCCAGGATCTTGGTGGCTCTTAAATAAAATTTTGGAAACGAGCTCCCTCCACAGTGACAGAATATGTATGTAAACATATATGTGGGGCTGATTGATGATGTTAGCTTCACCTTAGATCTTCTTGGTGAAGGTTCTCAGTCATCCAGATCATGGTAATCCTCAGTGCTACATTGTAGACAGCTGGACTTGCTTGAGTTTCGTGAAGACGTTTCACCTCTCATCCTCTGCATATACAGTCTTTAGATCCCTCCCCACCCGAATTAACATGCATTCACACCGTGATCCATCTAACTCTTAACAGCACACACAATGGCCGGGTGGATTCAACAACACGTGACCTTAATGACTCTAAAACTCAGAGCTCACATGTGACCTCAACAACCCTGTAAGGGTTCCCACCCACACAGGTTTTAAAGCTTATATATATTATATTAGATATGATCAATATATCCTTATTAACAGGCTATGTACCACAGTCTTTTAAGGTAGCTGTAATTAAACCTCTACTAAAAAAGCCCACCCTGGATCCAGAGGTGTTAGCCAACTATAGACCAATATCTAATCTTCCCTTTATGT
>NC_065519.1:27383402-27395917 GCF_006386435.1 Epinephelus moara | reverse complement strand
CCTCAGTTGCTCTTCCTGAGGTTTCTACCGTTTTTTTTCCCCGTTAAGGGGTTTTTTTGGGGGAGTTTTTCCTTATCCGCTGCGAGGGTCATAAGGACAGAGGGATGTCGTATGCTGTAAAGCCCTGTGAGGCAAATTGTGATTTGTGATATTGGGCTTTATAAATAAAATTGAATTGAAATTGAATTGAATTAAAGCCTGTGACTCCGCACCAGTCATTTAGAACTGAAAAAGCCTCTTGGATGAGAGGCACAACGTCTTCAAGAAACTCAAGCAAGTCCATTTGCCATTGATATAGCACTTAGCTTCACCTTAGATCATAAACCTGAAGTTTCACCCTTTTTACTCCTCCCCACTTACGTAATGGCTCCTCTTCCAGCATCATATATCCATACAAGTAATCCAAAACTCCAATTCTTCTCCCAGCATCGCCACCGCAGGACACCAGAAATGCAACGTGCATCCCACCTGTCAAGTGCTACGTGACTTCCTGTACATTCATGCGCTATTCTACTCAAAACATCTCAAATCACTGACTGTAAAAAAAAAATATTGTCAGTAAACAAAACAGCCATCAAAGACAAAACATGCTTTAAACTACCAAGATTAGCAAACCTACTTCAACAACCCCTACTGATAAACAAGCAAACGACAGAAATGAATCATCCCGGTGATGTCATCAGCTAACTTGTTTTAAGATGGCTGCACCCTGCTGGCATAAACGTGAAATGCAATCTAGCCTTTTTGGCAAATCTGGGTGAATATCAACTTTGTTTGCAATGTTGTATCTTCCCTAACTTAAAATTCAAACAAACCACCATCATATTGTTCAGTTTTTCATCTCTACTCTAAATGAAGTGATTTTTGTACTTCGGCACATCAGCCAAGAAACACGGTATGCTCAAGCATGAAAGTGATGTTCTTAAAGACTTTGCAGTTCCCTTGCTGTCATTTACTCATAGTCCTTTTTGTATAAATTCTAGGCACATGCATGTCCCTGACTTGAGGGAACAATGACCCAGTTTTTTATTGAAGGGATTAGTTTTCATGTTTCATGTGCTTCTGTTTATTTAATGTTCAAAACAGCCAAAGACAAACTGCTAGAAAAGCCACCCACTTTTATTCCCATATTTATCATTAGTTTGTGGTGAACCTTTTACTAATTCAATTGCATGGGCAATTTTTTGTGTATTTATTTGTTTTTTTTTTTTTTTTTTGTAGGGCTGTCTGCCAAAGGGGGGGGCTGAGGAGTAGAGCAGCCATTTTGAATGCTTGCCTTGCTATGTGGTTTGAGTCACCCTCGCTCGCTGTGTGTGGGTAAGTGTGCAGTGGTGTGATTCAAATTGAATACTGTGCATAGTGACTTCCCTGATGGTTCAGTCAAGTGTTTTATCTTTTTAATTATGCATTTATTTGACCTGTTTAATGCATTCATCTTTCTTTGACCTGCATTTAAACCTTCTATTGAGCCTTCTTGGTGCTGTTTAATCAAAAGAGAAAAGTCTCTTTCATTCAATGCATTCTAATATATCTTCATGTTTATTGGATCTGTATCTGTGTCGCAGGTATCTGAATAGTGCTGGGTTACATTTAAGTATAAAGATTTAGTGCACTTATATAAAGGACTGACCTGTTGCGGAGTTTATGCAGGGGATGAAAACACAGACATCAGTATTATTCATATCCCCATTAGATCCCTAATACATTAGGTTAGACGATTGTATTATCAAACGAAAATGGACTTTTAATAAATAAAAAGCTGTCAGTGTTGTCGTTATACACAGTAAGAGAGAAAGAAAAATGAATATTTTCAACAAAATAGGGCTTCCACTGTAATTTACCTGAGGCACATTTGCCAGTATAATGCTACATAGAAATAAAGAGTGAGATAATGATAGATAGATACAGAGAGAACTTATAACAGAGAAATACAGAGCAAGAAATGATAGAGAAATACAGGGAGATGATGGAGAGATACAGAGAGAGAGAGAACAGAGTATTTCACTCAAGGGCAGGGTGTGAAGCAAAGATGCTGTGTAAACCTTACATTATTAAACTTGTATATAAATGAACTTGCACACCAATTGGACTGTTCAGCTGCTCCAGGCCTCATGCTCTTAGATACAAAAATTAAATAGCATTTTATGTAGATGACCTTATTCTGTTGTCTCCAACCAGAGATGGTCTTAAATATAACCTTCATTTCTTTTGGACTATTATTGTAAGGCAGCAATACTTGTGCAGCTCCTGAGTCCTTGATGCTTTTCCTACAGGACAATAAAGTGTATCGTATCGCATCGTATTGTATCGCTGCGTATCGTTATCGTAACCTGAACATTTTGGAAAGTACTGCCAAAATTGGGCCCTGGAAATTTCAAAAAAGCTCAAATCATAGTCTTCCAAAAAAGAAAACAAAAGAAGAGTAAAAGGAAATTTCAATATGGCAATAAATGCACTCAAAGAAAAAGCATATAGGGCAATGTATACATTAAAAACCAAATTACTCAACTTTCATATTCCAATCAGAATCTGAGCAAAAATAATTGACAATGTTATTTTACCAATAGCATTATATGGAAGTGAGATTTGTGACTGCCCAGTGGATTGGAGCATGACATGAGAAAAACCCCATAGCATAGAGGTCCTCCACACCGAATTCTGCCGAAGAGATCTAAGGGGCGATACAAATGCCGCGTTTTTTGCACCTTCAATGCCAAAAAACTCCAATTAACGCCTGACAAGCACAACTGGGATGCTTTCCATTACCATTAAACATCTAAAAATGAACATTTTGCATTTTGGACACACCTCAATTTAAGCCCAAAAGACACACCTCAATTCATACACTACAAACCCAATACCGAAAACCTGAAAAGGCCTCCTTAGTCAGCTGATGATGAAACAACCATCAGACTCCCGTCAGCACTGAGCCAAGACAACCAAACAGAATCAAACAAATTATAAATCAATCAAAAGATCTATATTCACAATACTGGAGAAACAAAACAAAAACCCAAAGCAGACTAAATTGTTATTTGACCCTAAACAGAGAATATAAATTGGCTGAATATCTGCACTCTGTCAGAGACAGGAAACAGAGTCTGATCCTGACCAAATACAGGCTGAGTGACCATCACCTGGCAGCAGAAACAGAGACACACAGACAGACATGGCTGCCCAGAGAGGAGCGTGTATGTAGTCACTGCTCGACAGGAGAGGTAGAAATAGAATATGCACTTCCTCCTCAGTTCTCCTCAGTCAGAGATTTCCATTTTTGGAGAGACAGCCAAGACAATCCCAATCTTCATCACATTAAACCCACAAGAGAAACTGGCAGTTCTCCTGGGTGAAGGGGCAACAGCTCCTTTGGCAGCTGAATATGTATCTGCCTGCTACAGCCTGAAGGACTAAAATCTAATATCATATCTCAAAAATTAAGGACTTCTAGATATTAAGTAATGTAATAAATTGTATAAAATTTGCAATGCACCATATTGAAGCAATCAAAATGGACTGCAACAGTATAATATAGAACCTCTATGCGACACCTGTATATTTAATATGTATAGACAATGAATGAATGGATGTAACGTGTAAAATTTGACCTATGAAGGTATATGAATTGGAATTGAATTGAAAAAATTGAGAAATATAGAGAGAGATTCTGGAAAGATAAAGAGAAACAATGGAGGGATAAAGAGAGTTGCTGGAGAGATAAAGTGAGATATTATTGAAAATACAGAGCGAGAAACACAGAGGGAGATGGAGAGATACAGAGAGAAATAATGAAGAAATACACCAAAGTCAGGAAAATAAATACAGATATTTACAAAATAACTGATTTAGATTGAAATAAAATTGTACATAAAGTGTTTTGTGCAGGATTTACTATTATATTGATCAGGGGATGTGCAAAAGTTCACAGTATAGAGAGAATGTGTGCAGTACTGACCCCAACATCCACATATATAAAAGATTATGGTTGGTTGTGAAGAGGTAGCAGTGTATAAGAGTTCAAAACTTACCTTTGAATGAACTCCGGTGTGCACGCTGCCTCCTCCTGCTGTTCAAGGTTGAATGTGGAGTGGGCTGCAAAAAGCATAGCAAGGCCAGACAAAAGGGTGGGCTGGGTGCCCTCATACACAACTACACCTTCAGTGCTCATCATACAGTGCCTACTTGTCAGAAACCTCAACATGCTCAAATGTAATGCAACTGAGGACAGGTAGCTGGTAGCTGCATCATATTCAGGGGTGTCTATTATATTTTCTCAACCATCACTTTCCTACATGGGGGAGCACAGTGTTGGAACCACTCTTAATATATATAATGCCAACACAACCACAAACCCAACCCTCAAAAATGAGTGCAATCAAACTGTCTCTTGCTAAAAATGAAATGTTATTACCGAGCACTGTTCTGGTCACTCAAGTGATAGGATTATTTTCACAACTTCATTTGTGGGTTTCCCCTCGATGAAATCTTTTAGGACTCTGCTGCGCTTTGTATACACTGATGATGGTAAAGGTGTTTAACCTGTGCAAAAAGGTGCTTAAGCACAAACAGGCCATTTGCTTTTGAGGTCTCTGAAGGGCGGTGGCATGTGTCCTTGATGTTTTATGTTGCAAATGGTGAACATGCAAACATAAACCCTGTCAGCTCCACGTGTACCATGCCACAGGTACACATTCTGTAGTCAGTTTATCTTTACTCTTCACGTCTTCTCCAAGCAAAGGGTTCCGGATGTCATTGTGTGCGACGGGTCCTTTCCATTGTGTGCTCTCAGGTGTGTCTATTGCTCCATTACTCTGTCACCTGCAAAATGGTGTTGTCTCTATAAACATGCTCAACACAAACGTAAGATTTTATTTGTTGCAAGAGGGAGAAGTACCGGATTTCATTCATTTTTTTCTTTAGGATTACGATTGTAATTGGAAAAGCTCTTGGGGTGGTGTTTGACAATTTTGACAGCAACCTGTGAGGCCACTGTGCTTACTTGTATTCTTTTCATGTTTCCTCATTTCATCAACAGGGATGAAAATTGTTTTGCAGCAATCAGGGGGAAGTTGTCTTTTCCCACTCGCTACTGCACTGCGTAATTCATTTGGCATTCGGTCCCAGGGAACATGGAAAGTCTCAGGCCAAGTAATTGCTGTAGGTGAAGAAAGGCTTGGTGGGCTCATAGTGTTGAAACCAATGGGGAATGAAGAGGAGAAAGGCATTTGTAGTGCAATATCACCAGTTCAGAGGAAATAAGTAATAGATATGATTTGCATTATGTGATGTTGCTAATAATCGAAGTTGTCCTCAGAAAAATGCTTATTCAAAAGGCTATAATAATAAAAACACCTCATGAAAACTCAATCTTCATAGATTTATGGAAAGTCATTAATATCCTGTTCTAAAACTGTCAAGCAGCTTGTGAATCTGCCTGGGCATAAGTAAGCCTGCCTCTAGGTCCACTGCAGGAGCTCCCTCCACATGCTTAAGATGATCTGTACCGTCCACATTCTAGCAAAGAAATGTCTGACGACTGGTCCATCTTTACCCCAAGAAGACCAGGTAGTGCTTTGGAAATTGCCTCCCTAACTTCTTCCCCCAATGTTGTTCACATCATTCTAGAGAAGGCAAAAAGTGGTAAAGAACAAATACCAACAGCCAGTCAGCTTGTACTCGGACAGGGGATAGTTGTCCAGATGTTCTCCTGTCTTGGAAAACATGACTTTTTCTTTACAGGTGCCCCAAATAGGCAATGAAGGCCCTGGTCAGTCAGAGTTAGATAGAGAGAACTTTCTGTCTTGAAGTTGACAGAATCTCTTCGGAAAAGGATGGCTTTGATTTAGCTAAATATGATCGGCTTAAGTATCTCGTCTCTTTCACTGATGCTCAAGGAGTGTTTAAATGACAGTTAAGGTATGCAACACTTTCTTTGATTTCTTTTTGTAATCTGCTCGAAAAAAAATCAGACAAGACTGCAAGCACTTGACTGAAGTTGAAGTAGCTGATGCTTTTCAGCAAGAGTAGAGCATAAATTTTTGAGCGGTTTCCTTGATCACTTTTTAAAAATGTGTGTTCGCTGTCTGACCTGAGTATTCACAGACAAATAAGCGGCCCAAACTGGACTATTTGTTCTGGGTTATGAGTGATGTAATGGTGCTTTGGCCTCAGGAGGATCAGAAAATAGGTTCTTTTAAATATACAAGCAGCCCTCTTATCATTACCTTTAAACAGACGATCAGTCCAGATCTGTCAAGAAGAATTGGCAGGTACATAAATGAAGTCTACCATCTGTCGAAGCTGCAAGACAAGTTGCTGCACATCAGTATCAGCAGGGTTCCTAATCTTGTTTCCAATTGGCAGCAGTCTTGGGAAACACTAGTTCTGTACAGCGTGTCATTCCCGGGAGATTTCTCACATTGCTTATCACACGCATCATTGCCAAGGTACTTTAATTGATTTATCCTTCTCATGCAGCTCTACATACATGAATTGTTTCTCAGCTGTGAGTAGATATTTTGTGTATGAAGTCAATCGTAGGGCACAATACCTTTTTAAAGAGGTAATTCCCAAATGCATGGAGGTAAGCCAGACTGGCAGACATGGTAGTGAGACAGCTCACTGAATCAGAAATTCAGATTTGCCCTCTGGTGCACCTCATCATCCTGGACATTACCTTTGTATGACTGATCAGTTCTGTTGGGTCCTTTGAAGGCAGGTCAGCTGCAAATGTGGGTCCGCAGACTTCAAAGAATCTGCAAAAGAAAACACTGATGCTGATACCTTTTAATAGTATAGAGCTTAGATTACCTCCTGCAGTGACACATACATCCCTTTCCAAAACTGACCATCGGGATATTGGATGCCAATGATCTCAAGGTTTTTGAGATCCTTGAATATTTGTTTCATTACCAAGGCCCAATCCCATTTAATATTTTTACCCCTACCCCTCATTTTTTTCGAGTGACACCTTTCCCCTTTGAACAGAGTTACAAGGGGTAGCAACTGAATACCAGTATGCTGACATTTACATAAACAGTGTTGACTGATATTGCAAATATGCCATCTTCTGCAGTGATTTCTCTTGCATGGGCTACAGGCAACCTTTTGTGGATGTCAGGAGACTTGTGATTCATTCACAACTTAAGTTTCACACTATCAATCACTAAGTCATCAAATAGCTATAAAAGAACACTGCTTCATTACCAGGCAACTAGCAGTGCTCTGTAAGCCAATGTTAGGAACCTGTGCTTAGGGGGAAAGTCAATGTTTTCACTCTGTTGTCATATACATATAAACACACAGGCCTGAAATACACACACACATGCACAAACAGGACCTATACATGCATTAAATGGAGATATGTCAGAGTGAGAGGTCTGCCCATGGACAGGCGCCCCGAGCGGTTGGGGGGTTCGGTGCCTTACTCAAGGGCACCTCAGCAGTGCCCAGGAGGTGAACTGGCACCTCTCCAGCTACCAGTCCACACTCAGTATTTTGGTCCCAGCAGGGACTTTAACCGGCGACCTTCCGGTTCCCAAGCCAAGTCCCTATGGACTGAGCTACTGCCATTAAAAAGACCATTAAAAAGTGCAGCAACTTTACTGTTGGACTTAGATTAAATTTCAGATATTATATGCCATCAAAGGGAAGGAATCCAACATGGATTTATGTTAAAATGCGTGAAATCAGCAATAACAATGTAACGTTAGCTAGCTAGCTAGTTAGCTACTTAGATGTCGGCATACCAGTGATTTCTTTTGTTACGCTTGTTATAAAGAAAAGGGCCACAATACATTGAAACAACATGATTGGGATTTGAACAAAGTACTGAAAATCTTGCCCTCTGCAAAGAAGAGCAAGTTGCATATGGTCAGATTCTAAAAATTTCTTCTTAAGTAAAGTAGACTGCCAGCATTTTGTTGTTTCTTTACTGAACTCAGTTGATTGACTATTTTGGATGGGTCCTGATAGAGAATCAAGCCCAGTGATGAGATCTGACTGAAACAAAGCATTTTCTGCTTAACTCTGTCATCTCAAATATCCCTCATTATGTCTGTGTCATGGACTTCCAAATGGGTGCATTTGTCATGCTCCCTCATAGACACTAAAATGAATGAAATGGGCAAAGCACTCCTTTCCTGTTTCAGTGTAATCTGAACAGATGGGAACTGTCTCAATGTAGTTGAAGCTCTTTTTGAACACAGTTTTTCTTCTCTCATCCATTTTTAATATACGGATGTTGCAAATCCCACCAAAGTCCATCCATTTTAATCTAATCTATCACTGTTTTTACGTCTGCCTCAGGAACCCCAAGTAAGATCAATTTTTCATTTACTTTACTGAGCAAATTCGACTGGCTGATGTCATGTTTTTCCTGGAATCCTTCAACGACAGCTTGAACAACAGATGACGGAAGAAACAAGTTTGCCTGCTATTTTAAGATAAAACAGGGACAGATTTTTTTGGGTACACATCTTCATCTGCATTTCCAGGGAACATGTCTGTGTATGCATACTCATTTCACTTGAGGCAGCAGCCTACACCTGTCTTCAGCATAAAGGACCATAGCCCCCAGGGTGCCACCTTGAGTCTCTCTTGTCCCCTGAACAATTAGACTGTGCTCAGTCTTTTCTTTGTGGTGTAGCCAAATCAGCACTGCAGAGTTGTAGCAAAGTTATACATTGTCTCTCATTATAATCTGCATGAGTGTGACTTAAATGCATTACAATTATTGGGCACCATACTGCAGTCGGCCATTCCACACTTAAAAGTAGCACATGGCGCATTCCTGTTTAGTTTTATATGCCTTGCACATTGCCAAAACAGTATTAGTATTATTGTCCCCAGAATGCATTGCCGCTCACAACAATCTACTGTAGCTTTGAGAAGCAGCCAGCTCACTGTAAAATCATGATGTGATTTTTACAGCAACTCATTACAGTCTTTTCCATTAATTCTCAGCTTTAAAAACGACATAATAAAGTCAAAGTAGATTTTACAGGCAGATCGGTTTTCTTTTGGAGTCATTCTAGCTGAGAAACTGTGCAATGGTCCAGTTTGCTGTGATTTATAGCTGTACACAGCCTCCCAAGGCCCACTATGTTCACTTGTTATGGAAACAGAGAAAGGATAGTCCCTGTGGTCCTGTAAGGTTTTTTTTGTCAGACAGTCATTACCAATCTCTAATCTTGGCAAATCTCGGTGTATTTAGTTCAACAAGAGTGGACAGGAAAACACAATGAGACGGTTAACTGTGAATTTATGTCAGCTACACATCTCCAATAATCTAGATCTCCTCTTTGTCATCTTTCGCTCCCACTCTTCACTTTTCTGTCTGTCTTGGTAACAAGACGCACTATAGGCTCACCTTGCTGGTTGCCAGGAGGTAATGAATTTTTCATATCCAGTGTATGGTACTACAGAGGAGTGGTGGAATCCTGACAGTGGGGCTCTCGTGGGTGGGCATGTCAGTCTGTGGAGATGGAGGCATCGATTAATGGAAGTAGAAAGTGTAAACAATTTACAGCTTGGGTAGCGCAGGCAAGGCAGCGCTGAACTCTGAACGCCTCTGTACGAGGAAGAGTGAAGGATCAGAGATTCAACCTGCAATCGCAGGTATCAGCCTTTGGGAGTTACAGGGTGGCTCTGGATCGGTAGCCCTCCCTGCTTAATGACAAGAGTATATCTCAGCTACAATACTCCAGCTCACATTTAAAAGAAAGACATGAGTAATGGGAGCCTGTGTTAAGGCATGAAATGCATATGCAGCAGCAAGGTGCGCTGATAGACGTGTTTTCTCTTTCGTGCATGAAAACAACAGATGGCTTGCTGGTGTTCAGTCAAGAAGTGACATTGTGGGGCATCGTGGCTTAGTGGTAGAGCAGGCGCCCCATGTACAAGGCTGTTGCCGCAGCGGCCCGAGTTCAACTCCGGCCTGTGGCCCTTTGCTGTATGTCACTCCCTCTCTCTCCCCCCTTCACACTTGTCTGTCCTATCCATTAAAGGTTAAAAAGGCCCCCAAAAATATCTTTAAAATGACGCCAGATTTCCACTGGATGCGTGTCCGTTGCAGAACGGCAGCGCTGGTTATCCGCTGCGTGCTCCGCTGTCCGTCAATACCCACCGGCTGCGTTTGCTGTGCGGAACGGTGCAGCTCCGCTGGGAGACATGATTAATATCTCCTCGTCCATGGTGTCAACGGGGTGAAATGACGTCTGAAAACCTCTGACCTGTTGACTTCAGGCCTGCCTCTGCCCATTATGGAGTTTTCAAGGTGTAGTGCAGGGAAAAATGATCCGCCGTGAACACTGTGTGTTTTATTTTGAAAATTAATCGGATGTTTTATTGTGTTTCTGTGCACGACTTCCTGCCCCACACGATCTGCTCTGTGCTGAATTGCTGCGTTGTGCTCCGGCGTCCGGCAAAAATAGAAGTCCTGCGTATCTGTTGTGGAGGGCTCCGGAGTGCCGGAGCTGAGACGGAGCCGGAATGCAGCACAGCCGCAGCCGGTGGAAGCTCACGCCGGATTTCCACTGGATGCGTTTTCGTTGCGGAACGGCAGCGCTGGTTATCCGCTGCGTGCTCTGCCGTCCGTCAATACCCACCGGCTGCGTTTGCTGTGCGGTGCGGTGCAGCTCCGCCGGAAGACATCTCGGTGCACTGCCATGATTAATATCTCCTCGTCCATGGTGTTCACGGGGTGAAATGACGTCTGAAAACCTCTGACCTGTTGACTTCAGGCCTGCCTCTGCCCATTATGTAGTTTTTAAGGTGTAGTGCAGGGAAATATGATCCGCTGTGAACACTATGTATTTTATTTTGAAAATTAACTGGATGTTTTATTGTGTTTCTGTGCACGACTTCCTGCCCCGCACGATCTGCTCTGTGCTGAATTGCTGCATTGTGCTCCGGCGTCCGGCAAAAATAGAAGTCCTGCGTATCTGTTGCGGAGGGCTCCGGAGTGCCGGAGCTGAGACGGAGCTGGAACGCAGCACAGCCGCAGCTGGTGGAAACACACACGTTGACTAGAATGGAATCGGCTCCGCTTCCGTGCCGGAGCAGAGACGCAACCAACATGCATCTGGTGGAAATAGGCCATAAGAAGTGACATTGTAACATTAACTTTCTTTTCAACCTCACTTTACTTTGCGAGTGCCCATATCAGTCTACTGTGTTAAAAAATAAAGCTGCATTGATAGAGGCCTTGGCAATAACACTGTTTACATGTTTACATGACTGTCTTGACAAGAGGAGAGCTGTACTGAAGAGGGTTTAAGTGGCAGTAAGATAGAAAACCCTGAGAGACACCATTCAGCTGCTCCTGTATCTCTCTCCTGCCACAAACATTGTGTCCAGGTAAGGAGGAAGAGATGAGGCAACAATACAGTATAACACTGAAACTACAGTAGTGCACCATTATGAATGGGTTAAAAACTTTATAGAATTATATTTCATTTAAAAAACTTTAGATATATGTTCTATAATCATCCAACCAGTCTGACCCGCACATCTGCAAGGTGTTTAAAAAAGCATGTCTTATAAGATACTCATGAAAGTCAATACATTTTTGTGTCCCTGTCAGAAATAAGAAAAACCAAAACACATTATTTTTTTTATTTTTGTCACACTTACTTGACACCACAAGGACCATACAAAAATATAGTAATACAGAAATAGTAATATTTCAGTCATTCAGGACACTCAACCCTGCTAAATTTTGAATTTGATATTTAATTGATCTAGTTTTTTTTAATTCTAATACCACATAAATACCCTTTTAATGAAACCTATCATGTGTTGTAAGATATATTATTATTTTTTATTAATTTTAAATAAAAAGAACACTTGCCAGATGGGTTTACTGTCATTTCCACCACACTGTACAAAATGTAAATGCAGGGAGGTTTTTTGTTTGTTTGTTTGTTTGTTTTTACGAGTTTGTATATTCAGTGCCCACAGCTGCAGTCATGTGAAAGGAGAGCACATGGTTGGAACATAGTTAGCTCCATAGAGAGAGTTGAAATAAGAAGAAATAATGGTATTTTTTTCTTAAATCAAACATATGTTTATTGACTGTCATTTCCAAACAGCTCATGTTTATTGTGAATGTACAAATAACAAGAAAAACAACAACATATATTGTGTGTTTTGTTTACAAGCCCATACCCATTGGTAGCTTTGTCACCTTCTACCTATGCCAATCCTCAATGCCTATGTGCAGTTTCACATAGATTGACCACATCAGTGAGTAGAAAAACGTGGGACAGACAGAATGACTGACTGACAGAATGACACACTGACAGTTTCTGTAATTATGTACAGCATACCATACCATGACTTAGTCATACCAAAAACTACAAAAAAAACCCCAAAACATTGGGCCACAGGGGGAGCCACAGCGATCGGTCGCATTTTAGCCATTTTTAAGCATTTTTCTGTTGTTATAGCGCCACCCAGTTGCCAATTAGAGTGAAATTTCTCCAGGCACCTTGAGGCGTCCTGTTCTACATATCTAC